>NW_024541856.1:0-11496 GCF_016758755.1 Suillus discolor
TAAATACTTCTGCTTTATCTCAGAACTTCCTCGGGTCATTAGAATCAAACTGGAAAGTTTGATGTGTGATCTGCTCTTTTTCTTCAATCAAGTCGAGATCTTTGGAGAGAATTAAATTGTTCTTGTACTTATCATTCCGAGTTCGCATCAAGACTTTGGTCGTACATTGAACTTTTGTGCCTTGAGGGTTCACTTCTGAATGAGTTCATTGGAAGTGCATCTCACTGGTCTTAGCCAAGCTGTCGATACAACAGAATCTAAATCTGTCTGTGTGGGTTCAAAACCTACCAAATATTAAATAGCCAAGTGATTGCCAGAGTCAAAATCTGTTTCTCCTGGACTGTGCAGGTTTAAAACCTGCCAAGGATAATTTTCATTTTCTATAAAAATGTGCCTTGACATATTCTCATGGTTGGTTTGCTTAAAAGCTCATCAGAGTTGTGTTTGGCCAAGTGGTTGTCATAACAGAATCAAAATCTGTTTCTACTGGACCGTAACAGGTTTGAAACCTGTTGAATGTCGCATTTTTTTCTATTAGAACATGTCTTGAATATTTGCTCATAGACAGCATCCCAGACACTGATCTTCATTGGTCTTAGTCAAGTTGTCATCAGAGTCAAAATCTGTTTCTCTTGGACTTTGTAGGTTTGAAACCTGCCAATGATGACATTTTTATTCCATGAACTCACACCTTGACATTTTCTCATGAATGATATAATTTTCTTTTTCCTGTCAAAACACACCTCAACATGGACTCATGTGTACTTTCCTGAGAGCACCATCTCACTGGTGGTGTGATTTCATAAAATAAAAATGTTATCATTGGCAGGTTTCAAACCTGCGCTGTCCAAGAGAAACAGATTTTGACTCTGATGTTCACTTGTAATTTCATCTTTAGCAGGTTTTGAACCCACGCAGACAGATTTAGATTCTGTCATATCAACTGCTTGGCTAAGACCAGTTAGATGCACTCCCAATAAGCCCATTCAGAAGCAAATCCTCAAGGTACATTTATCTGCATTTTATCAGTTCTAACATTAATTTCTAACATCCTCCTTGAGTCCAATCATATGTGATCCTTCCATTGTCGGTCCTCACTCATGACACAGCTGTTAATCCCAAGACATCACAAACATCATCGGCCCACCATGGTGGTCTGTCATCAGCACTTTTTTAGAGCAATTGCTAGATAAACAGGTTTTGAAGTCAAGAGCCCCAGAAGAATTCTGATGTCTTTTGCAATAAGAGTAGAATAAAAGAATCAATCATGGCAACCATACTATTGAAAGAACTGCCTTGAGGATTCACTTTTGAATGAATTCATTGGAAGTGCATTCAACTGGTCTTAGTCAACCAGTCGATACAACAGAATCTAAATCTGTCTGTGTGGGTTCAAAACCTGCTAAAGAAGAAATCATCAAGTGATCATCAGAGTCAAAATCTGTTTCTCTTGAAATGTGTAGGTTTGAAACCTGCCAATGATAAAATTTATTTTCTATCAAAACACACCTTGAAATTTGCTCATAGTCGGTTTGCTTGCAAGATGATCAAAGTTGTGTTTAGTCATGTGGCTGTCGTAATAGAGTCAAAATCTGTTTCTATTGCAGTGCAACAAGTTCAAAACCTGTTGAACACCACATTTTTTCCAACTCTTTGTAACACCTTAGTTCAAATATCATCTTAGATCCCTGCTCATTCCTGTCTCTGTCTAACTTGAGTCTCATCTCTTGTCTTTCTCTTAAGTATTAGGATTGATTCTGAAGACTTCACATCTTCAGCTCTACCTCTGGCAGTTCATACTCTGTTTGGTTCTACTCCAGACATTGTCCATGGTAGTCCTTCTGTAGTTTTCTAAATGTCCACTGCTTAGGGGTCAAACCCAATATTTCATAGTTCTTAGTTGACATTGCAAATATTGCCGCTCTTTCTATCTGAAATACCCATCATCATTGTTAATCTGCATTACCACTCACTTCCCCAACATTCACTATACCTGTTTTTTGCAACCCAAAACCCACTAATCCACTAACCCAAAACACATTGGACTCATAATTATACCTTTGGACATTTTTTCCTGTGCTCGGACTATTGACCGCACATTATATCACTAACATTAAAACTTCTTTCAAACAGCTAACTCCTCGAGTCAAACACACTTGTCTTGCAAGTATAGCAGACTAGGCTATGCAAGACCACAACACGTGTATTTGGCTGAGTACTTACTTTGTGTAGTGCCCAGCCATTGTTGTATCATTACAGCGCATAAGCTGAAGCCAAACCCTTTGGATCCACCTCCTTGAGCATGTTCTTAATAGCAGACCTCTTTGGGGTCGAATGCACTTGTTCACACAAGCATAGCAGCTTAGTCAGTGCTACAGACCTCAATGTAATATCATATTAGTTTGGTACTTTCTTCATATCAACCATTCTGAGTTGAATCTCTTTCTCATTGTGGTGAACACAATAATGAGAAAAGGTGACAGGCTAAAAAGTCTATTCTTCTCTAAAGTTGGTCCAAGCTCTGTCTACAGTACAACCAAGGATATTTGTAACCCAATGTAGATACAATAATTCAGATTGATGGATACTGAACAATATGTTGGGTCTTGCTTACCTAAGCCTCTAACTTGTGAGTATGGTACTGCATGGATATGAGTCACCCATGCAGGTCATAGATATGAGTATCACTGAAGTATGGGTGTGGGTGTGGGATCACAGTACCCACACCCCTACCCATATCCCTACCACAGATTTCAATCAAAATCAGTGCCATGTAAATAAATTTTGACTACCTAAACAATTTGAAAACTGTCAAACTCTAAAGATAAAGATAAAGATCCTGCACGACACTCACAAATCTTCATCACCTACTAGTACTTCCCATCATGCAGCTCACCTTTGCAGCCACTGTCAAACAAGTTATCAAAATAACTGGGAAGGCCAAAGCTGCTCTAGAAAAGCAGGCTATCAAAACTTTGTCAAAGAAGCAAGAAAACAACAGCAGTGGAGATAGTGGGAACATGAACCTGAAGAAGGTCAAAAAAATCCTACTGCCTGGTAACACTCCCGCCAATGGTGCAGGATCTATGGATGAAGATGAGTCAGTTGACAAAAATAGGCCTGTCACAGCACCATTGTCTCCATGTCCAGAGATGGTTTTGAGTTGGCAGGCTATTGTATATACTGAGGAAGAAGAGAATGCATTGATTGTACAAAGATGATGAGATGGCAGAAGATGAGCTCTGTATGTGCAATAAACTCAATGCAAATATCATATTAATCAAGTACAAAACAGAACACCTTATGAGAGATTGGAACTCACCAGTCTATGCATTTTTTGATCTGACACCACAGATTATTGAAATTGATGGCCGCTGCGCTCATTATTTCAAGTGCCAATGGCAAAGAGAAAGTTATGTACTTCCACCATCAACATACACATTGTAGCAATGGTGCTGGTACTGGACTCATATCCTGCCATTTCCACATATGTCTCATAGAAGTACTCCTCAACACTCCTTGACTGTTCTGAAGCCTCCACACATCTGTCCAAGTCATCCAAAGGTAGTCCATCCACTTCTGAGGGCCATTCTCTTCTGCAATCCACTGTACCATGTCCTGTCCATGTCCATTTGACTTTGCTGGTGTGTTTTCACTTCATTTGGCTATTATTGAATATGTCATAGGAACAGATATGTTGGCGGCCCATAGGAAGCCTCAAATAATGCATATAGTAGCACACTGTAGAGATACAACAATTGCTGGGCACTACACAAAGTAAGTAACCGGCAATAAAAAAAAAAGTGTTGTGGTCGTGCACAGCCTAGTCTGCTATACTTGCAAGACAAGTGCGTTCGACCCGAGGGGTTTGCTGTATGGAATGGTCTGTAGTTAGTGAAATGATAAATGGTCAAAAGTCCAAGCGCGAGAAACAAAGTCCGAAGGTATATTTACAATGTCTGATGCCAAAGTGTTGGGTCTAATGTTTTCGGGTTTCGGGTTCAGCGGGTTTCGGGTTCGGGTTTAGCGGGTTAGCGGGAATTGCGATAGCGAATGTCGGGAAAGCGAGCGGTATGCGGATTAACAATAATGATGGGTATTTCGGATAGAAAGAGCGGTAATATTTGCAATGTCAACTAAGAACTACGAAATATCGGGTTTGACCACTAAGTATCGGGAAACGGCTCCCTACTACTTGGATGATGAAAATACTTGAGGTCAGTCCAATATATAAGTAAGTACATAGAAATCCGTAGGCAAAAGCAGCAGCCAAATATTTCGGATCCGAAGTACATGTAAACAAACACAAGGTACTGCAGACGATGGGAAAACATGTAATAGCACTGGCTACAACATGAGTAATGTGCGAAATAATCAACTATGCACCTAGTGGGGCTAGCAAGATGGGATGGGACACAGATAGGACAAGTGCACAGGATTTCGGGTCGGCCGATGCGGTCGAAACATCAGGTCCGCTAGTCAAAGTGTCAGGTTGCATCAGGTTTGTGTTGGGTTGAGCGGGTTAGCGTTGGGTTGTGATTAGTGCGTGATGGGCATTGAACATGTATCGGGAAATCACTGAATACGTGCTCAGCACAAGCTTGAGTGCTACAACGCCTCATACATTATTACATAGATATCAGTGTAGCGACTCACCTCGAGTCTTATTACATTTCAGATAGCTTATCTCACTACTGTTCTTGCCTACACAATTCTGGACTTTCATGCTGCAGTATATAATCTCACTTGCCAGCTGATCTGTACTTCACTTGCTTTCCTTTGCTATGAGTCATAGTTAGTAGACCCACTTTCAGATAAGTCGTACTTCACGCAATTGATCCTTTTGTTTTGTTTGACCGTTGCCATTTCGCATCTCACTATCTCTGAGTCTTTCAATATGCTTTGCATAGTTGTACTTTTGTACTCTCGCCAGTCTTATACTTTGACATACCCATTATACTGACTCTCAGGAATCTCACTGTTTAGTCGCAAGCTCTTCAGAGCCTCTGTGCATCATCGGACCTTCATTTCTTGACTTTGGACCACCTTTGCTTGCATTAGACAAGTACTTTGGTACTTTGGATGCACATTTAGATGTGGTCAAAGTCGGGAAGGTAAAAACTTACCTATCTAGTAGGTGTATGTGAGCTAAGAGGTTCAAAGTCCCACACTGGCGAAGAGCTTGCAGAGACATTTGCAAAGATGCTAGAAGAATTTGGCATATCAGAAAAGGTATGATTCACAAAAACAAAACACACTTATATGCAAATGAATCCATGGGACACAGATGCTGAGTATTACATGTGATAATGCATCCAACAATGGCACAATAATTTGAAAACTGAGTGATAAAGTGCTCAGGTTCAGTGGAGCAGTGATGCACACCAGGTGCTCCCTCCACATGGTAGACCTGGTAGTGAAATTGTTGATCAATGAGTTCAATGTGAAGAAACAAGGAGCCGACCAAGCGGATAGTACTAAGATGGAGCTGGAAGAACTCAGTATGGAGGTGGAAGAGGATCCAGAGATGATAGATGAGGCAGGGATGATAGATGGGGTATATAATGAAGACAGATTCATTGAAAAGGCTGAGTTGTTGAATGAGGGTGAGCATGTCACATCGCACTGAATAAAGAGATTCAACCATTAAAGTTAGCACTTGTCAAGGTAAGTGCATGCAGGAAAATAAAACTCACCATTGAATTGAACTTATTCCCCAGGTGCGCAAGCTTGCATGAAAAAAAAAAGATGAATGTCTGAGATACTGTCTGTGAGCAAATATTGAAGTCGTGGTTGTATAGAAAAAATGTGGTGTTCAACAGGTTTTGAACTTGTTGCACTGCAATAGAAACAGATTTTGACTCTGTTACGACAGCCACATGACTAAACACAACTTTGATCATCTTGCAAGCAAACCGACTATGAGCAAATTTCAAGGTGTGTTTTGATAGAAAATAAATTTTATCATTGGCAGGTTTCAAACCTACACATTTCAAGAGAAACAGATTTTGACTCTGATGATCACTTGATGATTTCTTCTTTAGCAGGTTTTGAACCCACACAGACAGATTTAGATTCTGTTGTATCGACTGGTTGACTAAGACCAGTTGAATGCACTTCCAATGAATTCATTCAAAAGTGAATCCTCAAGGCAGTTCTTTCAATAGTATGGTTGCCATGATTGATTCTTTTATTCTACTCTTATTGCAAAAGACATCAGAATTCTTCTGGGGCTCTTGACTTCAAAACCTGTTTATCTAGCAATTGCTCTAAAAAAGTGCTGATGACAGACCACCATGGTGGGCCGATGATGTTTGTGATGTCTTGGGATTAACAGCTGTGTCATGAGTGAGGACCGACAATGGAAGGATCACATATGATTGGACTCAAGGAGGATGTTAGAAATTAATGTTAGAACTGATAAAATGCAGATAAATGTACCTTGAGGATTTGCTTCTGAATGGGCTTATTGGGAGTGCATCTAACTGGTCTTAGCCAAGCAGTTGATATGACAGAATCTAAATCTGTCTGCGTGGGTTCAAAACCTGCTAAAGATGAAATTACAAGTGAACATCAGAGTCAAAATCTGTTTCTCTTGGACAGCGCAGGTTTGAAACCTGCCAATGATAACATTTTTATTTTATGAAATCACACCACCAGTGAGATGGTGCTCTCAGGAAAGTACACATGAGTCCATGTTGAGGTGTGTTTTGACAGGAAAAAGAAAATTATATCATTCATGAGAAAATGTCAAGGTGTGAGTTCATGGAATAAAAATGTCATCATTGGCAGGTTTCAAACCTACAAAGTCCAAGAGAAACAGATTTTGACTCTGATGACAACTTGACTAAGACCAATGAAGATCAGTGTCTGGGATGCTGTCTATGAGCAAATATTCAAGACATGTTCTAATAGAAAAAAATGCGACATTCAACAGGTTTCAAACCTGTTACGGTCCAGTAGAAACAGATTTTGATTCTGTTATGACAACCACTTGGCCAAACACAACTCTGATGAGCTTTTAAGCAAACCAACCATGAGAATATGTCAAGGCACATTTTTATAGAAAATGAAAATTATCCTTGGCAGGTTTTAAACCTGCACAGTCCAGGAGAAACAGATTTTGACTCTGGCAATCACTTGGCTATTTAATATTTGGTAGGTTTTGAACCCACACAGACAGATTTAGATTCTGTTGTATCGACAGCTTGGCTAAGACCAGTGAGATGCACTTCCAATGAACTCATTCAGAAGTGAACCCTCAAGGCACAAAAGTTCAATGTACGACCAAAGTCTTGATGCGAACTCGGAATGATAAGTACAAGAACAATTTAATTCTCTCCAAAGATCTCGACTTGATTGAAGAAAAAGAGCAGATCACACATCAAACTTTCCAGTTTGATTCTAATGACCCGAGGAAGTTCTGAGATAAAGCAGAAGTATTTAGACAACAGTGCGACATTCTGCGCTTAGGTGCTTTCAAGCGCTCAGTGTCAAATAGCAGTTACAGTGTATTTTAGACTTTGAGTCCCACAATATGCAAGATGATGGTGGAGAGTTGTTCAAAGTCAAAAGATACATGGTGCTATGTAAGTAATTCTAATTGTGTTCTCAGCGTGCGGAAGCAAGTCGGAAGTGCAGCCAATAGGCAAAAGTATGTGAGTCGCTTCTGAATGGGTTCATTGGGAGCACATCTAACTGGTCTTAAGCCAAGCAGTTGATATGACAGAATCTAATCTGTCTGCGTGGGTTCAAAACCTGCTAAAGATGAATTTGCCAAGTGATCATTAGAGTCAAAATCTGTTTCTCTTGGACTGTGCAGGTTTGAAACCTGCGACTGAGTGATAAAATTTATTTTCTATGAAAACACACCTTGAAATCTGCTCATGGTCGGTTTGCTTGCAAGCTGATCACAGTCGTGTTTGGCTAAGTGGCTGTCATAATGGAATCAAAATCTGTTTCCATCAGAGTGCAACAAGTTTGAAACTTGTTGAATGTCGCATTTTTTCTCTAAAAATATGAGTCTTGAATATTTGCTCATGGGCAGCATCTCAGACATTGATCTTCATTGGTCTTGGTCAAGTTGTCACCAGATTTAAAATCTGTTTCTTTTCAACTGTGCAGGTTTAAAGCCCGCCAATAACAACATTTTTATTTCATGAAATCCACAATGGTGGAATGTGATGAATCATGAGTTAATGCAAAATACACATCATTATACAGACAGATTACAAACCTGCTTAGTTCAAGAGAAATATATTTTGACTCTAGCAATCACTTGAATAAGCAAAATAAAGAATCTCAGCCTTGATAGATTTGTATTTTTACTAATTCCCCAGGTTATTAGGATCAAACTTGAAAGTTTGATGTGTAATCTGCTCTTTTTCTTCTTCAACCAAGTCAAGACCTTTAGAAAGAATCATATTGTTATTGTACTTATCCTTCCGAGTTCGCATCAAGACTTTGGTCATATATTGAACTCTGTGTCAAAAATACACTGTGTGATCCTTTCATTGTCAGTTTTCACTCATGGACCCACTGTGGTGGTCTTCCATCAGCACTTTTTCAGGGAAATTGTTAGATAAACAGGTCTTGAAGTCAAGAGCCCCGGCAGGAAGTCTGTGTCTTTTTCAATAAGAGTAGGATAAAAAATCAACACTGACCATGCTATTGAAAGAGCTGAAAAAATGCAGATAAATGTACCTTGAGTACTCACTTCTGAATGGGTTCATTGGAAGTGAATCTAACTGGTCTTAGCCAAGCAGTTGATATGACAGAATCTAAATCTGTCTGCGTGGGTTCAAAACCCACTAAAGATGAAAATCTCAAGTGATCACCAGAGTCAAAATCTGTTTCTCTTGAACAGTGCAGGTTTGAAATCTGCCAATGATAACATTTTTATTCTTATTCTATGAAGGCACACCTTGACATATGCTTATGGTCGGTCAGCTTGCAAGCTGATCAGAGCTGTATTTAGCCAATTGGTTGTTGTATGTAACAGAATCCAAATCTGTTTCTATTGGAGCACAACAGGTTTGAAACCTGTGAAACATCACATTTTTTTCTATAAGAGCATGCCTCAAATATTTGCTCATAGACGGTGTGTGCGAGGAATGATAGCTAGATGAGAAGGGGTGAAAGGAGAAGAAAGGGTGAAGTGGGGTAAAAACTCAAATAGACCTCTGGATGCGAGTATAGATTTGGCCCAAGGGGATTGCTACTGAGAATGATTCCTCTAATGTATGCTTTGACCGAAACATATTTTGAATCCATTGTGGCAATGATGTGAAAAAGAGTATTTATGATGGGTTTTGGAGAAAACCATCCATGAGAAAATATCAGAGTGTAATTACACAGAATAAAAACATAATCATCAGCAGGTTTCAAATCTGCAAAGTCCAAGAGACACAGATTTTAACTCTGGTGACAACTTGACTAAGACCAATGAAGATCAATGTCTGAGATACTGTCTATGAGCAAACATTCAAGACATGTTCTCATAGAAAAAATGTGACATTCAACGGGTTTCAAACCTGTTGCATTTCAATAGAAACAGATTTTGATTCTGTTATGACAACCACTTGGCCAAACACAACTTTGATTGGCTTGCAAGAAAACCGACCATCAGCATATTTCAAGGTGTGTTTTCATAGAAAACAAATGTTGCAACTGGCAGGTTTCAAACCTGCATGGTCCAAGAGAAACAGATTTTGACTCTGGTGATCACTTGACAATGACATCTTTAGCAGGTTTTGAACCTACGCAGACAGATTTAGATTCTGTTGTATTAACTGCTTGGCTAAGACCAGTTAGATGCACCCCTGATGGACCCATTCACAAGTGAATCCTCAAGGCAGTTCTTTCAATAGTATGATCACCATGATTGATTCTTAGGCCTGTTTATCTAGCAATTGCTCTGAAAATTTGCTGATGGCAGACCACCACAGTGGACCAATGATGTTTGTGATGGATGTCTTTTGGATTAACAACTGAGTCGTGAGTGACAACTGACAATGGGAGGATCACATATGATTGGACTCAAGGAGGATGTTAGAAATGAATGTTAGAACTGACAAAATGCAGATAAATGTACCTTGAGGATTCACTTCCGAATGGGCTCATTGGGAGTGCATCCAACTGGTCTTATAGTCAAGCAGTTGATACAACAGAATCCAAATCTGTTTGTGTGGGTTCAAAACCTGCTAAAGATAAAATTGCAAGTGAACATCAGAGTCAAAATCTATTTCTCTTGGACTGCGCAGGTTTGAAACCTGCCAATGATAACATTTTTATTTTATAAAATCAGACCTTGACATTGACTCATGTGTACTTTCACGTTGTAGCTCGTGCTCCCAAACATCTGCTTTATATGATGTTTGTGGATGCACTTTTCTGTGTCCAAGAACATCTCTGGGCTTCACATCACCTTACCTAATTTGCTCATAGACTAAACTCTAGGCTATCCTCGTGCCTCAGCTATCAGCTGGCAAAAAAAAAATTCTGCTGTAGAGACTCATATATTTGTGGACTCATAGGATCCATATTTACAACTCACTTTCAGGCTCAGTTTATACACCATTATCCTCCTAATAGATTTTGACTCTGTTTCAATGTCTACTTGGCTAAGACCAGTGAGATGCAGCTCTCAGGAAAGTACGCATGAGTCAATGTCAAGGCGTGATTTCATAGAATAAAAATGTTATCATTGGCGGGTTTGAAAGCCACAAAGTCCAAGAGAAACAGATTTTGACTCTGATGACAACTTGACTAAGACCAATGAAGATCAGTGTCTGAGATACTGTCTATGAGCAAGTATTCAAGGAATGTTCTAATAGAAAAAAAATGCAACATTCAACAGATTTCAAACCTGTTGCATTCCAATGGAAACAGATTTTGATTCTATTATAACAATCACTTGGCTAAATACAACTTTGATGAGCTTTCAAGCAAACCAACCATGAGCATGTGTCAAGGTGCATTTTCATAGAAAATGAAAATTATCATTGGCAGGTTTTAAACCCACACAGTCCAGGACAAACAGATTTTGACTCTGATAATCACTTTGCAACTTGATCTTTAGTAGGTTTTGAACCCATGCAGACAGATTTAGATTCTGTTGTATCAACTGCTTGGCTAAGACCAGTGAGATTCACTTCCAATGAACTCATTCAGAAGTGAATCCTCAAGGCACATTTTATCTGCATTTTGTCAGTTCTTTCAATAGCATGGTCACTGTCGAGTCTTTTATTCTGCTTTTTCTCCTAAAAATTACCAGAGGCAAATGTAAGTATCTTTGATGCAAAGTTTAATATATGACCAAAGTCTTGATGCAAACTCGGAATGATAAGTACAAAAGCAATTTAATTCTCTCCAAAGGTCTTGACTTGGTTGAAGAAGAGCAGATTACACATCAAACTTTCAAGTTTGATCCTGATGACCTGGAGAATGAGAAAGAATACACATCTGTCAAGGCTGAGATTCAAAAGAGCTATACGG